>NC_050179.1:12903556-12926056 GCF_008315115.2 Sander lucioperca | reverse complement strand
GAAACTACAGTACATGTCAATATAAAGTTTTTTCAACGGTGGCAAATTCTGGGTTAATTAACTTAATTGTGTTGGTTGCAGAATGTTTCTATTTTTGCTGAGCTCAGACAAATAAACCATTCATTGCTTCAGACCGCTCACTCTCTAGTACAACTTTCGTATCTATTCTTAATTTAAGTAGGGGTGTGGGCCAAAATGCAAGTCAACAGGCGCATCCTGGCAAAACAACACTATTATGCACATATCACATGGCAGGAAGCACATGAGAGGCGACTTGTTTAGCTGCAGAGCTCTTGGAAAGCATTTTGTTGCAGAAAAAGTGTTAGGCAAACAGTCCTGTATCAAGACAACTCCTAAAAAACTCAACTAAACTTTAAGACTTTTACTGAGGTGAAGCTTGAAAGTTAGCATTAAACTGATATATTGGTTTGACCAACCAGGCTGCTATTGGCCTAAAAATAAACATAATTGAATTATTTCCTGACCACAATTACTTAAGTCTCCAGTAAAGTATATTTTTAATGTGAAGTTATTTTAGTGTTTATTCATATCTGCATAAAGTGTTTCAGAAGTGGGTGATACTATTGATACATCTTTCCCATCCTGTCAAGAATGATTTAGATAAACCCTGAACAGTTATTTCTGGGCATGAATGGTTCAATTTTAAAATGGTCAAAATGAGTGATTATAGGCACAAAATACTCTCAAATTCAATGAAGATTCCCCACATATCTATATCAACCTATATTGGTTAAAATACTAACCCTAACACACTATACAAGTATATTTCATACATTATTTAAAATGAAGGCAAACAAGTTACGAGCTAATCGTCCTCTGTGTTATTACACTGAAACTGCTGCTAACTGTAATTTATTTAAAGCACAAAATGGGCATCCTTTCTTACAGCACTTGTAAGAACATCACCAATACATTCATGTAAAGAAATCTAAGCTTTTCTTACTACCACAACACAACTACAGTCTGCCCTTACTACTAACATTTCCAGTGCAGAAACAGGGCTGGTGTTCTTTGAGAAAAGTGAGTTTACTGCCGGCTAAGTCTGTGTAAACATTCTTATGCGAACAGCTGGTACACTCCCTCTTTGTCCTCAAAGAAGCTGAATACAATTCAACATGCTTCCATTTTTCCTTTTGGTTAACCTAACCTTATCACATGGCAGCTCTGGTTGACTGGACTTTTGGTAAACACCATTTATGCACTTTATAAGAAGCTACAAAAGCATAAAAAGTTCATTAATAGAGGAAAATTTGTTATCACAAGTTGAACATCAAATTAAAAAAACACCAATGTTTGAAGAGCTGACCAACATTTCTTCTTTTATTATCATTCTCCCTGATTTTTAAGTGCTTCCATCTTGTGGCCCAAAAAGTGACAACTACAGCCTTAAATGGAGCCCTATCATATCATAAACTGGGGATATTAATTGATGGTGTATCATGACCAATTTGAACACAAAACATAATATGTTCTGAACTCTTAATTTTAAACTTATAACCATACTGGAAACCTGGATAGACTTTAAAAAATGGTCTTTTTAAGAAAAATAAAAAGGGGCCAACAGATGAACATGACAGGATCTCTATTAACAGTTTGGTCACACCAGCAGAAAAGGGTCTCATTATTTTAAAAGGTTGCCATAGAAATATCATTAACCAGTGAAACAAGTCACTAAATAGCTTGAAATACAAAAAGTTCATTCCAATTACTGAAAATAAGTTAATTCAAGTTTCATAAAAGTGTGTAAACAAGAAAACAGTTTGTACAGAGTCTGCTCAGTGAAGAAGCTCCTTCTGTGGTCTCCTCTGTGCATCACAGGTCCCAGTGTGGAGCCGGAGCGCCCCCTGTCTGTGCAATGCGCTCAGGGTCCTGAACTCCAAAGGCATGGTGTGAGGACTGGAGCTGGATGTGTACTCGTACTTTAGAGTATCATAGTAGTGGTATTTGACTGATCTGCCCTGCGGGTCGAGTGGGAAGGGCCAGAAGCCGTAAAGATGTATCTCTTCACAGAAGCGAGTGGCCATCGTGTACATGAGGAGCCCAGTGGTCGGACGCTTGATGTGGACATTGTTGGTTAGCCAATACCTGTTGACGAAGATGTATAGTATGCGATTAGCTGCATCCAATGATTCGTTAACTGTCACTTAGAAATACACTAAAAGGAAGAATATGTTCAAAGTCTCCAGAGCTCTTTTCTAGGTAGCACATAAGTAAGTCAGTCTTCATTAGGGAGCAACACTTATCTCCTTCAGTAAGACCTTCCTCCCTCTGGGTTTTGATATTAATCCAGATATACGTACAGTATGGCAGAGCCCACAGAGTGGAGCTGAATCCTAAGGAGTCGCACAAGTAAAAATGTAGAGCTTGCCCGATACGTTTCTCTGCTGTAGACCAACAAGCTGCCCCTTTAAGGACTGTCTGCTCACAGATGATCAATAAGTGACCTTTTCATCTTGTCTTCCATTTGCAAAGTGGATGCACTGCAAGAAAGGTCCTTATTTTTTAACTAATGCTGAAGCAGCTGGTCGATTGATTGATTGTCAATTATGATAGAAGATTAATTGTTTAAGTCATTTATGAAGCAAGAACACCAAACACACTCTGGATCCAGCTTCTGAAGAATTTTGCTACACCTTTCTCTCTTTTATGTAATTTTAAAATGAATATCTTGGGTTTTGCACTGTTGACTGGACAAATTAAGCAAGATGACATTTCAGGCTCTAGGAAAAGGCATTTTTACATATTGAAAATAAAAAGAATCGTTTCTTGCAGCTCTATTCTGAACACAGATTATTCCAAACATTTGGTGGCTCAAAAATCTCTAATCTAGTGCAACTATCTGCAGAGGAAACAAACAATTTATATTTGTTTAGTTTCCAGACAAATAGTTTTCTCTAACCCCATTGGCAAAGCTTTAACTGTATGTTTCTTCAGAATAATAACTCCTGAAGAACAAATATTAGTTTAATTAGTGGTTCAGGAGGATTTGTTAAACAAAACCGCACACAATGGCGCAGCTCTGCACTATTGCATTCTTCTACTTTAGGTAACCTAGGAGCTCCTATTATAATGAGATGCCACATACTGCCCTCAGAGGCAGGTGGTCAGACGTTCACTTTGACCCAACTTTATTTCGCTTTCCAGTCACACTGGCCCATTTCTCCAGCCTCAGGCCTATTGCCGCCTCCTCTGGCTGTGCACTCTGTGGTCCGTGTGGAAGGCCGTGTTGAGATGCAGAGGTTGTACCATTTAAATCAGTTCATGTGCCATGAAGGTCAAACTCCACAGGGCAGGTTTACAGTCCAGCCAAACACTACAGCAGGTGATCAGCATTTTAACAAGCAGAGGAGACGGTCTACTAATCAGTGAAATGGTCTGATGTGGCATTTGGTTGAAGTGAAAATGAGCAGATCCTGCACATGATGGGGATATAAAGTTAATTTGTACTGAGAGAAGGTCAGGTCAGGGGAGTATTTAACAGCACTTGAGGCATGAGTTTCATCTTCAAGAAGATTTCAGGCAAATTATTTTCTCTTGTAAAACACTGATCAAACAGACTTATAAATAAATAATTATAAATGAATGGCCCAGTTATACCCCTCTCGCAATACAGAGTGTTAGTTGGGGCATACAAAATGGCATCATTTGGTCGCTGATCAGCGGTGGTTGTTAGGCTTTTTAACAAAGGATGGAAAGATCCCGAGCAGTCTGGTTGTGATGAGAGAGCAAGCAAGGACAGCAGCACAAATTTCACAGAGGGATTTCATAACTGTATATAACAGAATTTGGAGCTAACAAATATATTTTGCACATAATTTATGCAAACAGCAAATTGATCTCTTTATAAAGCATTTTCAGAAGTATTAAGTGTCAGTAAATCTGTCTCAAAATCAATGCACATAAGCTGAGAATGAACACCTGGTCACAGTGAAGAACTCAGCTTCACTTAAGGAATAGCTTGACATTTTGGGAAATGTGCTTATTTGCTTTCTTGCAGAGTTAAATGAGAGGATCGATACCACGAACAACAGTTTATCTATCCACTCAGCAATTCTATGTAGCGTCTCTGGTGGTTGCCTGGTAACCTCACCGTGACGACAAAACTCCGGAAAGTCGACGTTGTCGATCACCAAGAAATAGTCAAAGCATGCGAGTCCCCCGAAAAAGCACACATGGCTCTAGGGAAGGGATTATCAGTCAGTCTGTCAGTCAAACATTATACCTTCTAAACATCAGGGTGTTAGCAAAGTCATTGTGAGCATGTTAGCATGCTGGTGTTAGCATTTAGCGGTCCATAAATTCAGCCTCACAAAGCCGCCAGTGTGGCTATAGACTCTTGTACTTGTTACATTTCTGCTTGTGTGCAGATTAAAAAAGGAAACAATGGGATAATTAGTGAGCTTTAGAAGTGTTGGTAGGCATATTTTTGAACTTTGAACTTTGAACTGAGGCTGGCCAGCTTTTTCCTTGTTTCCAATCTTTAAGCTAAACACCTCCTGCTTCTTACTTAACACACAAATATAAGAGTAGTAGCGACCTTTAGGCCTGTAACAATTATTACATAATTGTCTAATTGCTAATTTTTTTTTTTTTTTTTTTACATAATCGCGTTTTTTTTGTTTAACCGCAATTTATTGCTAACATTAGCTAAGGTCCTAAGGGGTATGACTGTTGATGGTAATTGTCAGTTTTTATGTTCATTAAAGAAAACAATACAATGTTTTATGATAATAAGGAGGCGCGGTTTACTTCATAGGTTGTGTACCTGTACATTATCTGAGTCACATAACAGTGATACAACCAAAAGATGTATCCTGTGATTCATTCAAAACTTGAATTTGTTTGAAAAACTGAAAAAGACAATTATAGTGTTAATCGCAATTATTTCTTAGACAATTGTACAGTAAAATTTGGAATTGTTACAGCTCTAGCAACCTTTTCATCTAACACTCTACAAGAAGGCAAACAAGTAAATTTTCCAAAATGCTCAACTATTTGTTTAAAAGAGACAAACGACTGATCCTAGCACACAAATAAATCATTAAAAAACGGATACCTGTATGTCTACTTGAACTATGTAATTCATTTCAGACCCAAACACACGAAAGACACATTTCACACCTGATGAATGGGGGAGCGACTCCAGGTGCACACTGAGTGAAGAAAGAGCGACACCGTCTGCCCCTGGAGATCAGCTTTAATGCTCAGTTTAAAAATAGCCACCTGGGCTGCAGATTATAGTTTGCCAACCCCCTTCATTATGCTGCTCACAGGTATTCTTAAGAGACACAGCACACCAGGATCAGCGGCTGCCAGCCTGAGCTACATCTTACCCTCTGACAGCGTGGAGGAGGCGCAGCGAGGGGAACGCAGTGCGTACGTCCACAGTGTGCAACAGGATGAGACGAAGGGCCCACTCCACGCGCTCCTCTCCCCCCTTGGCCATGAAGGCTGGGATCCACAGCACACTGCCGCTGAGGCTTTGAAGCCGCTGCAAGAAGCGATCCCTCCACTCTTCGCTGACCAGGTCCTGGAAGGCCCGCTGCACCACTGAAGGGTTCATGGTCACCAGGTTGGTCCGCCACCCCACGTCCTGAAAGTACTCCTCCACCGGTGCCAGGTTACACCTGAAAACAAGCAAAGCACACGTCACTCAATGTCAGTGTCAATGTAAAAGTGTCACCAAATTAAGTGAAGTTATTTCCTTTATTATCTGGTTTCTCTGTCTTTTGATCCGAACCCATCTACACATCTGCAAACACGAAGCAAAGTTTCTCAATGACGTGTTGAGCAACCAACACGCTTCAAAGCAGCTTTGTATAAACTTTACAGGTATAAGAAACTTAGTTGGAGGGGATAGGTCTATCATATAGTTAACACAAGTTCCCCTTTCAGTTCTGATTCAGCGACTGATAAAGCTATGACATCCCATATAGAGCGAGCACTCATACATTTTCTTCTTAAAATTGTCTTTGATTTAACACACACACACACACACACACACACACACACACACACGAGCTGAGACAGAGCCTGAAATGTCTATGTGAGTAGATGTTAATCATTTAATTTAAAAGAAAACTCAAACTCAATTTCAAAAGATTCAACAGACTTTTGCTCCTGGCTGGCCTCAAGGATTTCAGAAACTTAGTTTTTCTCAATTGTTTACACAAAGATACTGGTACTTGAGACACAATGACCACAACATGTAACTCATGCACCAACCCCCTGAACCAATTCTGCCAAACTGCAAGCACAATTCCTGCTTTACACTCAAATTGCAGTTCTAAAACACACTTTTTTCAAAACACTACACACAATGCTCTGCATTTGGCACAATTTCCATGAAGAAAATCTCTTGTTTTTACAAGGAATACACTGCCATTCAAATATGCACACTGACTCATCACATGGGTAAAGACCTGTCACACAGTTTTACAATTAGCAATCAGAGCTTTAGCATAAAAGGCCAACAGGTGAGCTCTTCCGTTTTGGAGAATTTTTTTTCTGCCTGGAGATAGAAAGTGTATGACCGAAATCCACAAACGCGTATACCCCTTTTCCAAGCTATGGAATACGCATGTGGAGATATAGCAGTTGATGCTTTTCATGGCTGGATTCGCCATGCTAGGCGATATTTCCCCCGCTGCTTGGCCAGGGAAAACATTGCTTGTGATGTGGATGAGGTGCTGTGGCCAGACCGAAACAGAAGAGAGGATGCAACATAGTTTTTTTAAATGTAACTGTATACTGTAAATTCTTCTGTTGTTTTGTATGTAGATCACTGTATGTGCAACTTTGTGTTGGTTGGGATGTACATTGTTTTTGTGGGAAAAATAAAATATATTTGTTACCGTGTATTTGTGTGTTCTGAGTATAAAAACAATATTCTCAAATATTTTACAACACACTTATGTATGTACTGTCTGTAGTAAGTGTAACACTGAACAAAAAAATGATGATGAATGGAGAAGTGTTTTCCATTCATCAGTGTTTTACATTGAGCACAGCAGTGTTCAACTGGTTCTGATGTCTATTCATATGGTTTGTGTGTGTCATTTGAAAACAAAATACCATTTTAAGAAGAAATAACATTGTTTTGAATGTAAAATTTCATTTTGCAGGATAATTGAGGGAATTTTGCCCATTGTGTGTGTGTTTTTTGATTTGTGTGTAGAGTTCTGAGAGTATAGAAAATGTGTGTAAACAATCGAGAAAAACTGTAATATAGAGACAGCGAGTAGAGCCGATTTCCTCATTTGTTTTCTATGACCTGAACAGAGAGATGGATGACAAATTGAAAACCCGAATAAAAGAGTGGAGAGAAACATTTATGCAGAGGTAATTAATGCAGGATGTGAGGATAAATATGAAGATTATGAGAATCATATGCAGTTCATGTGCTGTCTTCATTCATTCACCAGAATCACAGGGGAGCTTAAATGAAAGACAACATGTGCATGCCCTTAAAATGAGCTTGAATAATGATATGCGCAAAATGGTGTTTTAAGCCCCCGTCTCCTTCCAGGCAGCGCTGCGACCGTTGACTTCAAGGCACCTAACCCTAACCATTGCCTAATCCTAGTGCCTTCCAGGCAGCGCTGCCTGGAAGAAGACGTTGGGGGCTTAAAAACACCGATAAACAATGATACGCACCAGCGTTATTGTGATAGGCCTTTCATTTCATAAACTGATTATGGTGACAAGCTGCCACACAGCAATGGTTAATTAACTTCATACATACACCTTTTCAAAAATCTTCTGGTAGCTCACACCTTACCAAAGACAAATTTCTTTTTCCCTTCAGTTTACCACCCATTTGCCTAGCAGACATTTCTACCAGGAGTGAAATAGAGCAGAAAATAGAAGTGAAATTCAGCATTAAAGCAGACTGGCATTTTGTTCATTGATGTTAACCTTGGCCTCCAAGTAAATACCAGAAAACACAAAGCTGGTAATTATCTTCACGGTGAAGCATCTCTATTCCCTACAGTGTGGCAGGAAAACAAACCAGGAGTGCTTGGTTTTAATAACTCAACATATTGTAATTGTTGCTGCTGACTGTCCAGTGAAAACTATGCATCTCCAGAACATCAACATTTCAGCTTTGTCACATTTCATTTTTCAGATAATCCAGTGGTTTTTTTTAACAGTTTGTTTAGTGCACAAAGACGTAAAAGAACAGTTAATTCTTCAGTAATCTGAAAATGCATGGAAAATTCACTGGACAGGGACTGTTTTTTTACAGCTTAAAAGCTGCTGTCAATAATACAGCTGATGCACCTGCTTAAAGCTACATTGTGTAAGAATTTCTCCCATCTAGCGGTTAAATTGTATATGACAACCAACTGAATATTACTTTCTAGCCCTTCTTCCTACGGTGGCCAAACCCGAAATTAGCTCTCTCCATCGTTTACAAGCAGCTGTTCTAGCCACTCCAATATTAACTTTGGTCTTGCGGCTTTGCCTGTCGCGTTGCTGTTTTAATTCTCTTTTTCGCTTCCCTGGCAAGTAATCTCCCCCTTGCATTTGTCACGGTGCCAATAGGTGTAAGAGGGCGAAATGCAGAGGTATGTCCCTCTTTGACTAATGTATTTTAAAGATGGAGGCGCTACATGGCTGCCGTCTTTTGAGCGAGTCGCTCGTACAGTCATGTAAAAAAATTAGGACACCCATGCTAAAGGTGACTAAAAAGAGGAATAAAAAAATCATCTTTTGGGAATTGATCTTAATGCCTTAATTAAAAAAATTAGGAAAAATCCAACCTTTGAGGACACCAATTTTGTTTGTGAATGAATAATATATCGTAAATAAATAAATGTTCTTCCTTAAAATAAAGGGTGCATAAGTAAGTACACCCCTATGTTAAATTCCCATAGAGGCAGGCAGATCTTTATTTTTAAAGGCCAGTTATTTCATGGATCCAGGATACTATGCATCCTGATAAAGTTCCCTTGGCCTTTGGAATTAAAATAGCCCCACATCATCACATCCCCTTCACCATACCTAGAGATTGGCATGGGGTACTTTCCATAAAATCATCTCTCAATGCAAATCAAACCAGCTATTAGGCTAACTGAAATAAAACCAACCTTTAGCCGAGGCATTATCTCCCAATCTGATACGTGAATGCCAGAGCAAATTCTTTAGCTTTTAAAAATGCCACATTCCCTGTTGTCTGCCTTCAGCCAACCATTACTGCCATGCCCTGACGTTATTACAATGCTGCTGTGGTCTAGAAACCATGACCTCTCCTCATCAGCATAACATTGCAGCACTTAGAAAAGACCAGATGCGCTGACAACCGAATACATTTCTGAATAAAAAAGGGACAGGCATGTTGAGGCCTATTCAGCTATTGATCATTTAGCTGAAAGAGGTGCTACCACAGACAGCTACTTCCTGCTCCATTTATATATTACAATATATTATAACAACATTAAAGTCCTTGATTTATGATTCTGATCCTCATAGATACCGCCACAGATTTCTTTTGTTAGATTGTTCCTAGCTGAACAGATGTTACGTGTTCCATTCCCTAGGTCATCATCTGTCCCCCCTCTGCATCTGTAAGTCATCCTTGCTCAAGTTACTGTTCCTCACATTTCACACAGACAACTAACTCCTCCTCGTTATTACTCACATATCAGACAGTTACATCACCACATTAGCTATTTTGTGTGTCATATGCCAAAATTAGACAGCCTCAATTATCCTGATTTCCATAGAAGTACGTTTCAAAGTGTCATTTATCATATACAGTACACTGAATCCCAACCAGAATACTTTTTGTTGTTGCATCTTCCATTAATATATAACCCTAGACAGATTTATCTTCCTCCAATGACAAGTATGAATAGTGACAAATAACCCAGCGACTCCTTAGACACAAGACAGAGCCGGCTGATGGCTTCACAAACGCAACTCTCTGGTAAATGAGAGCCGGACCCCTGAGAGCGCTGGTGTTTTTCTAAAAAAGCACAATGTGTTTCTGCTGGATGCAAAGGTCGTTCAAAATGTCAGTTTAATGTATAATCATGCATTTAATTGCTCTCAGTCCAGCAGCTCGTTTCCAACTTTAAGTTATTAAAAAACTTTGACAGCTTTTTCAAAAGTGCAATTAATATATTTCCAGCTGCGTAAACCTGAATTAAACCGAGAACTGAAGAAAGTCATTATCATTCTAATGTGAATTATACTCTCAGTAAAGTGAGATAAACCTACAAATGAAACTAATGTGGTAATCCATTTCAATTACAGCCAAGTATGACCAGCATGTTTTATCATTTATTTCAAGTGGAAGACATACAACCCTTTAATCATTTATGCCATTTCTGTGAAAAAACAAAATACCTGATAACAAAGTCATGAGAGTCGATGTCAGGTCCACAGCTGCTGTTCAGCAGGATCCCAGAGTTTCCCACAATGGCGCAGCGCCTGTGATGTTGGTTCTTCATGGGGGATACAGTTGGCAAAAGACGGTAGAGATTTTCTGAGATGTTTATGGTGCTGTGGCGATCAAACACATAGTGGATGATATCTCCTGGCTTCAGTGTGCCCTTCAGGATAGAGATGTCTCTCTCCGGATCAAGAAATCTTAGAATATTCTTCCTGTGAAAAGAGAAAATACACACTAGTTATAAAAGACTCTGCTTTGTCGAATGTGAAAATGTGTTGAGATAATTGTTGAGAGTGATGAGTCTGCCTGATGAGGTTGGAGAGGGTCTTGTTGAAGGTCCAGTTGTTTGACGAGAGCTTGACAGTGGTATTGTAGCTCGGACCGAGATGATTTACATCTTTGCTTAATCTCGTCAAAGCAGTCGGATCCACGTGTGCTGCAGCCTTTCTAAATGAGAATGGAAAGACATGGTGATGATGACACACTATTGTTGATCTTCAAAGTTCTGATCAATAAAAAACAAAAGCCTTGTTATTTGGTCCATGTATTGTGTGAATTTCTCCCTCTTTCCCCCCCAAATTTAAGGGTTATTTTTATTTTTCCCATCCGAATCGAGGGTGTAAGAACATAGGGTGTCATATGTTGTACCGATCGTAAAGCCCAAATTTGTGATTTTCGGTTATATAAACAATGGTGGAATGTTACTCAGTACACTTATTCAAGTACAAATGTTTTTTTTCTGAAGTAACTAAAGCTTTACTCTTTTATGCTAATTTATACTTTTACTCCACTAAATGAATGGTACTTTTTAAATTGCACTATACTTATTTTACTGCATCTACTGCATAATGAGTACTTTTGTTACTTTAAATACATTTTAGCAACAATCCTTATGTACCTTATTATGCAGGACACATGCAGGATCACACATCAAAGGATCTGAATAATTCCTTCACCACTGTGTAGAAACAAAATTGACTTCCCTTGACTTGGCTTCAATGAGGCTTAAACATAATTTAAATGCAATAATGCTGATGCTATTTGAAAGACAGCATTTTTAATTTAGCTTTATTCTTATGGCAGCTGTTTTCGCTGTCACATGGATACAACCACATTGATGGGTATTTATAGCAGCTGCCTTCTCACTGTAAAAAGTAATGAGACGCTCACTGTGAATGACTCAATGTCAAGGCTGCAAAGGAATCTTATGACCAATGCCAACTATACAATTTATATAGGAAGACCGGTAAGCTCCCCAATGATGGTCTACAGCTATATGCATATTACGTGTGTATGTGTGTGTGTGTGTGTGTGTGTGTGTGTGTGTGTGCCTATAGATAATTAGATTTATTTCAGACCTGTGCGGTTGAGGGATGAGTTGGTGCAAGTTCATCTTCTGTGAATGTCCAGTATTTCTAGAGATAAAAGAAAAAAAAGATTTAGATGGAATTATGAATCATATAATGCAGCCTGAAGCCTTGGTTGATAGTGGACTGATGCTTCAAATCCTTCCTGTAACTATATCATGTAACAATAATGCACCCACTGTATTCAATACCAGGCGTACTGTATTTCCATCTTTAATGCATCAAGGTATTTTTTTAAAGCAATCCACTGTGGGCCAGCCATTTGCTGATGTAATGAGGAGAAATGTGGCCTTCATGGAGCCCCATTATACTGAAAGGAGGTTTTCGTTTCTCAGGGAAGTGAGCAATCTTTTTACAGGGGCGTTAAATATGCCAGCCAAGATGCATTTACAGTCAACATACTGTATGTGCATTCAGATTGGCCTATTTTGCAATTATGACCTTGGTCAGATGTGATGAAATCGTGACAAGCTGGTGTTGAAGGAGTGTGAAGCTGAAACAAAGGAGTGCTTCTCTGACAGACCGGTGGGCTGTTCCCACTCATTTTACAATCCTGGTGGCTTTAAATATATTGTTGTAATTGTGTTAAGCTGCATTTTATGCACAAGTGGGATTGGTTCTGGTTCTTCTCCCACGGCAAATCACAAGCCAATATGACCTCATTACAACCTGAGCCACAGCCGGGTAATTGCATTCAAAACAAAATGTTCTTGCTGAAAGGGAAATGTGAGAATTCAAACACTTCACAGAGACATAAAAGGGAAAGTCATTTTTGCCATTCAGGTACAACAGCATCTTTATAGCTGTGATGATAATGATGAGAGGAAGAGGACGATGTTGCACTGTTGAGGTCTGGTTGGTTTTACATGTCACAGAAGTATTTTGGTGCTAAATTATGAATGTATTTTCTTGCGGGTCAAATGCAAATGGGGCATAGGGCTGAACGATATTTGAAAATAATCTAATTGCGATTTTTTTCCCAAATATTGCGATTACGATTCGATATTCGATTATTTTTTTAAACTCTTTGTCTTCTGTATTATTCAACAAAGAATAATATAATAATGTATAGTATGAACACACAATTACACACTAGACAGTTAAATAAGTAAAAATATAGTATATATCTATACACACACACACACACACACACACACACACACACACACACACACACGTGTAATTTTTTACAGTGCACAGAGAGGAGCTGCCTCCAGCCCCTCCCCCTCGTGAAGTTGCGTGCTGCCAAGTGCACTTGTTCAGAGAGGCTATTGTTACGTTAGCTAGCTGCCACGCTGCTGTGAAAGCTCCCCGAACGTCATTTATCAGTCTGATTGTTACCCCTCTCAGTGGCAGCTCCTCCACTCAGTTCTGTGTGCCTGTATCCATTAACTGCATGTATAGACTCAAGCCCGAATAAAACCCTTCATTTTATTAAAATGGCTGTAAAAGTTTTAAACTACAACTCAGAGTTGTTTGAATGACAGAAATCAGCTCAAGGTACAGTGTAGCGTTAGCATGCTAGTTGATGCTTTCTCTACGGAGTGCAGACTGATTGCTCTCACGAGTCATGTGACCAAATCGCAGCCTTTGCGATTAGGAAATTGCGTTTTAACATATCGCGATATTATCGAAAATGCAATTAATCGTTCAGCCCTAATGGGGCATGTGCATTTCTGCTGCACTGCTCAACATTTCAAAGTCTGAAAATGAAAAAGAGGAAAGCCTTTTGTTTTCAATCTGTTGTCCCCCCCCATACATACACACACACACACACACACACACACACACCTATCCTATCCCGTATGCAGGCTGCTGCAAGACAAATAATCCTTAGAGACCTTCGGCGGGCTGCTTTCAGAACAGCTGCTCCTGCTGCTCCCAAGTGTTACAAATGTAGAAATAATCCACACATAGGCTTATTTCACATTCAACTCCAAACTTCAATTCATATACACTCGTTTATTCCTTTTTTTCCCCCCTCTCACCACTTCACAGATTCAATTCAGAAAATAACCTGCTGGACAACACACACACACACACACACACACACACACACACACACACACACACACACACACACACACACACACACACACACACACACACACACACACGGGTTAATTGCGGTGGGCTACTTACGCAGTTTCTTCCTCCACTTCTGCAATATCATCAATTATGAAAACCACAACGAGCAGCGTTACAAAGCCGAACAGCAGCGTGCGGAATACAAGCGGCATGGCTGAGGGGGGAGGCTGCAGCCGGGAGTCCCTCCTTTCAACAAACACTGTTACAATAACCTTCTTGTGTTTCCTATTTAGAAATCGAAAATCCATTTAGCCACCTCTTCCATTGTTCTTATCGCCTGAGTCGGACACTCCCAGGCGAGCTGCGGTCCTTTTTCCCCCTCTTCAGATGATGGTTCCTTGTGTGTGCTTCCCGGCGGGGCGATGCTGCTGCCGTCTCCCCTGTCCCCGGAGCTATTCCCCAGTCAAACTTTGAGAGCGTGGTGCACCTACAGAGCCTGCCATGGGAGCAGCGAGCTGTAGACCACATGCAGTCTTAAAGGCGCAGCGGCCAACAACTCCATCTTTTACCTCAGCCGGGTTCATTCCACTCTACTCCAGGTGTTGTTGGCTCACGATAAGAGGAGGTGTAAGACCGCAGTAGAGACAGTCAGACAGGTGCGTGAGGCAGGTTTGCACCAAGTAGAGTCGTATCCAAACACAGAGAGTGCAGTCTTATCTAATGTGGGACGTGTGCTCTGATAGCCTACATTTCAAAATAGAGGTCAGAGCTTCAACGAAACTCATGTGGCCGCCAAACACAGTGAGCCCCAGTAGAGTATACTGGATTTAATGGGGACATCTTTTTAAAGATGTCACCAGTGGTGGAGGGTAACAAAGCACATTAAGTACTGGGCTTAGGTACAATTTTAAGGTACTTGTACTTTGCTTGAGTATTTAGCCTACATGTTTTTTTTTTTAAATCTTTTAGGCTTACTTCTACCCCTCTACATTTCAGAGAGAAATATTGTAGCCTACTGTACTTTTTATACCACTACATTTATATAGCTGTAGATATTAGTTACTTTTCACATTAAGATTTTACTTTAAAAACATATATGATTAAACGTATGCATTGTTCAAGATTAAACCAGTCCCAAAGTCCCAAACCGTACAAAACAGCAGTTGTCTCCAGTTGTTAGCAGTTTCATTAAAGACCCTCTACTCTCTAAACCTATCAGATGGTTTCATGGTTGTAGAACTCTTTAAGACCCAAAAAGGTCAATTGATCCAATATTTCACAAAAGAGCAACAATTAGAGGAAATTGAATGGATATTTTGTGTCGCAGAACTTTTGTTTCTTGGATCATCTCACTACCCCTCAGATTTATCTTGTGACCCTTTGGAGGGGGTCTGACCCCTAGATTGTGAACCACTGGCCCAAATATAAAGTAGTTAAAACTAGCTCCACCTCGACCAGCTAACAATAACAATACATTCATTTTGCTGATGATACTTTTGTACTTTTACTTGGGTGCCAGACTTTTAATTGATATAGAGTATTTTTTTCATATATCATTGTTGTTATTAATATTTATGCTTGAATTAAATATCCAAGTACTTGTTCCACTACTGATGCAGGTTTTTGGAGCATTTCACTTGGAGAAAGGCAGAGATGACTTTCTTTTCATATTCAGCTGAGATATTCCCACTAAGTGATAAATATTGGACACCGCTATCATTCAAAAGAAATGTTTTTGAAGCTTACATTACTTTGTTTTTTTGCAATGCTCAGGGCTTTGTCGTACAAAATGGCAGGACTGCTGATCTTGGAAAAAGAAATGCATCAGACCATATATCTTTGTATTACCGTGACCACCAGCAGCTCTGCTGTGTCTACAATTCTCTATGATTATACATTTTCTAAAGCTTATGTTTATCCTGAAAACGCTAGCTGGGCATGTTTGCTCTTTCTTGCAGATTCCTGCTAAAATATTAATGTTAGAGTTACAGCAAAGACCCATTTCACTTAGGGCAACAACTTATATTAGAGTTGACTAATTGCTGCTTAATTAACTAGTGATTAAGCATTGAGTTAACACATGTTAGCATTTGAATTCTCTATAAGTTACACATGTTTGTGAACAACAGCCATTTTAATTGTAACAGCTACATTAACTACACTGGAGGCTATGAGTGCAGTTAACTACAGTGTGTGAGAACATTGTCGCCACATTTTGGTGGTTGTTGTGTCAGAACTTAAAGGTCCAATATGTATTAAAGCTGCAAGCAGCGTTGGACAGGCCCTTGCGTCTCTGTGCGCGTCGGGGTTACTGGCGGTCGGCGCTCCTTGCGACCATGCATTTGCGCGGCACTCAGACACTGCAAATCGTCACCAATGAAAAGGGAACTCCCTGCCGAGTTCAATGATACTGCACACAAGACTCTACGTCATACAGTTCATTAGCTGTGACAGGGGGCGTGGCCAAAGCAACAGGGTCGGGGTAAACCTTTACCAATAAAAAAGGAAGTCTCTGCTGAGTTCATTTATACCTCACATAAGACTACCTTAAACGGGAAACCAGTTATGAAAGGGGGCGTGGTTTAAGCATAGGGGGTGGGCCAAACCATCACAAATTAATAAGGAACTATCTGTTGAGTTCAATAACACCTCACAAAACTGTACACTAAATGGGTCATTAGTTATGCAAAGGGGCGTGGCTAACGCATAGGGGGCGGGTCAAACCATCACCAATCAAAAAGTTACTCTCTGTTGAGTTCAATGACACCTCACACAAGACTCTAAATGGTTCAAATGTTATGAAAGGGGGCGTGGTCTGAGTAAATGGGCGTGGTTAAAGTATAGGGGGCGGCTCAGTATCACACGTAGACCACACATTACAATTTTCATGTAAATCGGATGATGTTTGTCATATAAGGCTGATTTCCTGTTGCCAGGGGGGGGCGCTATGACCAAAAGTCAATATTGACCTGTATATGTCCTCAGGCCTGGACTCTTGTTGATTGTGGGAAATTTCAAGCAGATATGACAATGTACACTGTAGTTACAGCCACTTTCTCGTTCATCGCTAAACACTCAAAATGGCCGGCACGCCACGCCCACACCGTTTGATGAAAAGTTTTTCTTTTAATAACTTTTCATCTTTAAGGTGTTGAGATGGTACAGACCAAATTTGAAGTCCATCGGATGAAATCTCTAGGAGGAGTTCATTAAAGTATAGCACCTTGACTTTTAGGCCTACTTCCTGTTGCCACTAGAGGGCGCTATGACTTTGAGCCAATATCGGACTGTAGATATTGTCAGGGTTGGACTCTGATGAATCCTGAAAAGTTTCGAGTCAATTGGACAATGTACACTCAAGTTACACCCACTTCCTGTTTTGAAACGCACAAAATGCCCGCCCCGCCACAGCCATGCCCTATGACGAAAAGTTTTTCTTTTAATAACTTTTCATCTTTATTGTCTTAAGATGGTACACACCAAATTTGAAGTCGATCGGATGAAATCTCTAGGAGGAGTTCATTAAAGTATGACATGTGGAAATGGCCAAAATCGCAGTAATTTTGAACTCAATTAAAAATGGCGGACTTCCTGTTGGGTTTAGGGTATGGCTCCGATGAGCTTTTTTGTACGTCTTGACATGATACATATGTGTACCAAGTTTCGTGAGTGTACGTTAAACGTACTGCAGGGGCTCAATTTGTTTTACTTAGGGGGTGCTGCGAGCCATTTTTGTGCGCCTATTCCCAAAACCCTTAAAATACGTAAATTTTCACCAGGCTTGATGGGACCGCCAATTTTGGTGAGTTTTTGAGTATGTTAAGCCCTTCAAAAAGGCAATTCATTTGCTGTAATAATAATTCCTTCAGTTTCAATAGGGCCTTCGCCGCTGTCGGCGCTCGGGCCCTAAATATATTTACTGTAATAAATCCATATTGCACCTTTAACACAAATTACTAAAATTAAATAATAAATTTAATTTAAAAAAATAAATAAATTACTAAAACAAATAATAAATTTAATTTAAAAAAATAAATAAATTACTAAAACAAATAATGCAGTTTTTACAGTATGTCATAATTACAGAGAGCATTATACGTTTGTTCATCATCATCGTCATCCTATGATGATCCACAAATTCAACCCAATAAATCTTTATTGTCCCTGGCGCAGCATACAAAACAAACAAAAAGAGAAAACGGTAGAAAAAAAACTACCAACAACAAGTAATAAGAAACATACTGTACATATGGCAACAACAAAGAAACTATTAACAACAAGTAATAGCAAACATCAAGTTTGCAAAGTGCAATGAGTAAAAAAGCACAAGTAGTAGAATGTACAAAGTGCAATAAAGTGGACTATAGTTCATGGATAATGGCAGCCGTTGCCTTAGGAATGAATGAGCCTTGAGCTCTGGAGCTTGTGAGCCTAGGGACCCGATACCTCCGCCCAGAGGGCAGAAGGTGGAACTCCTGGCTGGTGCAAGGGGTGGGATGGCTCGGGCAAGATGGAGGTGGCCAGTTGTCTGTTGTACAGAGCAGAGAGACTGAGCTGGGAGCTGGAAAGATAGCCATTGTTGTTTATCAGACTTTATAGTTGGCCAGATCAACTCACATCTTTAGCTGTATTATAGTTTTCTGACTACGACTAAAACATACATGATACCTGACCGCACTGTTGGCACATGGTTGGTTTGGGTTTAATTGCAAATTAAGCGTTAATAAGTCAAAGCAAATGTAAAGTGTTCAAATTTCATGCATATGTTATCTACACAAGTGCATTTCATACACATGGATAAAGGACTAATTTACATCAAGTGGAAAGTGCACCTGGAGCCTTGAGAGTGTGCATAATGACAAGACTCATAATCATATTCACCCTGGTAATATCTAATGCTGATTCCTACTTGATACCTAACATATTTTGTAAAATCTCATATTTGCAATCATCTTCTACAGATGTTTGTGATCTTGTTGAAAAATCAGCATCCAAGCATGAAAATCTAAATGTCAGAAGGCTGAACTCAGTCACTCTCTCCACTATGATTATTATTCAATGAATCATATACAGCATATCCCTCAACAGTATGAGAAAGACATAAGTCAAAGCCCTCCACAGAGGATTTATTGTTTTAATTTTTCCGCTGGAGTTGTTGTGCAACAGTTCATCTTACTGAAGCACCCATTAGGCTAATTGATGCCTCTTGATTAAAAGAGAAAACTCACGCCTGCAGCAGCTTCTATTTAGAGATTGGTAGCTTTTTGTGTGTGTGTGTGTTTTGACTTTCAACAAGGACACTTTTCCCGGAGTCTTGTAGTTGCATTCTGTGTGTCTTTGATGTTACGAGCACCAGGAGCAAGGTGTGTACCAGAGAGTATGCTGCTTATACTGTAGCTGTTGTCATACACTGTCATTGTGCTATTATTAGACTTCACAGACCACACACACACACACACACACACACACACACACACACACACACACGCGCGCACACGCGCACACACACACACACACACACACACACACACACACACACACACACACACACACACACATTTCGTTTCACTATCTTTGTGGGGACCCGTCATTGACATAATGCATTCCCTAGCCCCTTACCCTAACCTTAACCATCACAACTAAATGCCTAAACTTAACCCTTACTGTCACCTTAACCATAACCTAATTCTAACCCTAATCCTAAAACCAAGTCTTAACCCTCAAACAGCCCTTTAAAGTTGTGGGGTCCAGCATTTTGGCCCCACTAAGTGGTCCGGACCCCACAAGTATACTGTATTCCCGGTTTTTGGAACCAACGAATATAGTTAAACAAGAACACACACACACACACACACACACACACACACACACACACACACACACACACACACACACACACACACACACACACACACACACACACACACACACACCAAACCCTCCTGCCCCTCTGCAGCTGTGGCAGACTCTAATTGGCTGTGTGCAGGTGTGGCTGGTTCTTTGTTGAAACTTGTAGCGTGACCTTCTGAAATATTTTGGGAATGTGGTTGTTGGCTGCAAATAAATGTCATCTCTTATTTCATGCCGTTCACTCAATTGGCCAAAATGTTAGTCAAAACCTGAACTTTCAGTAATCACTGAATAGATGCTCCCAAAATGATGATTTATTAGGTACAATCACAATGTTTTCATCAGATAATGTGACTGAAAATAAAAAAGGAATTCACTTTTTAATCTGCTGTTTATGGCTTTTATTTGAAAGGGTCATCACTCTTAAAAAAGGCAATATTTGGTTGCATCTTGGCTGCTTTGTATATTTACAGTATATATTTATAGTGGAAATGTATCCATGCTATAATGCAGCTGGGCCTTACAGTTGGTGGAATATAAAAGGTCCAAAACGCTTTGGTGACATACATAACAGTATGACAGTTAGGACAAATTCCAGATTAGGACAATTGCAAAATCAGCCTTCTATCACCTTAAGAATAGATCAAGAGTTAAAGGACTTATGTCTCAGCAAGGTTTGGAAAAACATATAATGCTGTCTTTACAGGTCTCAGACAACTGCAGCTGATTCAGAACACTAAGACCCGAGAGTGGATCACATCATCAGTTTTAAAAAAAATACTCGTTGGTTTATAAAGCACTGACTGGTTTAGGGTCAGAATACATTTCTAATCTGCTGCTCTGTTATGTACCATTCTCCCCAGAGTCAAAACTAAACATGGAGAAGCAGCATTTAGTTTTTATACACCATATACAGTATCTGGAATGAACTCCCAGAAAAGTTGAGATCTGCTCCAACTCCAAAAAGTTATTTTAAGTCAATAAATACACTTGGGGTATTTATAGTTTGTACAGCTGCAATGTCACATTTAATTATTCTGTTTTATCCGTTTTGTTCAACTTTAGGTTACTCTTATTTTCTATTTTATTCTTTTTATATTACCTTGTGTTTCTTTTACATCTGGTCTAAATGTCTTTTTTTATGTCTTATGTAAAGCACTTTGATTTGCGTTGTCGTTGAAAGTAGTGCAACATGTGGCCGGGTTGGATCGGCGGTAGAGTGGGCGCACATATACTGAGAGGTTTATGCCTCGACGCAGAGGTCCAGGGTCCGACCTGTGACAGTTTCCTGCATTTCTTTACCCTCTCTCTCCCCTTTCCCACCTAGCTGTCCTGTCAAAAATTAAAGGCGGAAAAGCCCAAAAAATTATCTTTAAAAAAGAAAGTGGTGCAACACAAATAAACTAGAGGATCTGAACCTTATCAATAAATAAAAATATGAGTAAGTATAAGTTCTGCAGCTTTATAAAAGACAATAAAACATTGAGTACAATTGAGAACATGTAGAGCATTTTATTTAATATACATTTTATGTTTTGTTCCTGCCATGTCTCTTATTGGATTGAATTAGTCTTTTTTTGTTATGTTAATATGTTTGGAAGTTTTTTGTGTGTAGGTTGGTCATGACAGAATAAAACCAAACGCTGGATAAAACAGCACTCTGAAATGAAAAAGTCCATTAACAAGAATACAAAAACACTCACATTTGAATTTATTTTCTGAAAAATAATTTATTTCCAGAGTAAAATAAACAATATGTTGCCATACAAAAAGTGTAAGAAAAGGGACAATGTGAAAACTGTAAATGCAGAGATCAGTAGAGTAACAGGCTGTACAGTATGTGCCAAGTTGTGTTAAAAGAGTTCTTCAAATACATGTCCAGGAATAAATTCAGTGTGGTTTTCGTGTTGTTCACTTTGTTAGACCTTGCACACACAAACTTCTGTAGCAATTCTGTAACTTTTATCCCAGATATAACAGGCCTAGTTTTTTTTTTTGCCACAATAATGCAACATAATACTTTCATCCCAATGAGTTGTCCCAAATCTTCTCTCTCTCACACACACTCTCTCTCTCTCTCTCACACACACACACACACACACACACACACACACACACACACACACACACACACAGATTATATATACTTTATACTGTCCTTTCAAATACAATCTAATAAAACAGTCTGGGCCTAATTAAACTAATATATTACTCCTCATGTATTTTACTTGAATGTCCGAAACACATTTGCTCTTGCACTATGTGTAAAAATAAAATAAACATTCTTATTTGAATAATCCCTTATTAAGACGTGTTAGGTTGAATAAACTGCAGAAAAACAAACATTAACAAACTGCTATAATGAAAAACAAACAACAATCTGACACAAAACGAGTTATACACATGGATGTATCAGATATGATTTGCACCTAAGAGACAAGACTTCACAGTCTAGTCTAAACAGTATCAAAAACAGTGCCTGTGATACAGCAAGAGAACGACAAACTGAACAGTGCAAGATGACATCAGAACACTACCTTGTTTTAAGTTATTAGACTTTACTGGCAGTTAAAACATCTACTAGGCCACTAATAATAATGTTTCTGTTCTCATTTTGTAAGAAACCATCCTGCATTAAAATAAAATGCATTAACAGATAAACTATTAGTTTGTAAACACTTGGCAACTTTAAATATGAATAACTGAAAATGAAGAACCACCCCAATTGTTTGTTTTTTTAATCTTAAAAATCTAATTTTTGAGAGTGACAGGCAGAACAGTGCACTGACTGACTGGCATTTTTCACAGATCACTGGAATCTTGACAGACCTAAAA